>NC_056729.1:911498911-911528911 GCF_019279795.1 Protopterus annectens
GGCCCCAAAAACCCTGTGCATATGAGAAGCTCTGATTGTCAAGGTAGCATTGTTTACACCACTGTTAGGTCTGAGTATGTATTATCCACCCATGTGCCACTTGGCTGATGTGTGTTGTGTTGCCAGCATGTGTTAGTGAGTGGACAGTACGTGTGTACTGTGTGCAGTATAGATTAGCAAGTGTACATCTGTGAACATGGTGGGTGCACACTGTCTGGATGTACGTGCATAGTGGACACATGGGACATGTGGCATACCCTGTCATACACATTGTTAACATCTCATTGCATCTTTCAATGGCCAGTATGCATTCTACTACAGTTATGTACTAACATGGGTAGACATATGTATGACATGGTTTGACACTATGCTGCAGGTGATACCGTTAATATCAGTCAATGATTTGCGGTCTGGTAGCATACACAACCTCAACAGCATGACTATAAGCAATCATTGGATGATGTCCTGACAAATGACACACAGTAGTAGGGAACCTACCATCAATTGTATCCTTCTGGTGCTACACCATAACACTAACCAGTGGTGATGACCACCACCCATTACTGTGACCACACCTGTGTGTCATATAGCCCCCTTAGGTACATGCAGACACACTAAGGATGTGTCCATCCAAATCTGGGAATGCATGGAATGGCCTACAATCCATTCCCTGGATGGGATGCATATCCTACACAAGGGTATCATACAGACAGATACCTGTTGTGTGATACATGCTGTATAGCAGTAAGCCGACTATGGCATAGTCATCCTCATGTACTAAACATACTATCCTGCCATTACCACACAGGTGGTAGGCCTCAACATGTATGTCGGGTACCATTGTGTACATACAGATCCATGTTATGTCATGTGCCCTTTGGTATCTACATATCCATAGGTATTGTGGAGTCCCAAGGTGTATCACATAAGACATTAGAGGCCTGAATGCATATCCACAAGGCAGTCGTACACCTATAAAGACTGTCCATTCTTGGCAGACTTTGTTGTGTATGACCATGTCTGACATATACCCCAGGCATATACCCTCACTCACACTACTCTTAAGTAACTGTCATGGGTGTGTGTGCCACAGATGACCTTGGCCACAGAACACGACAGTGGACGGCCATGTCACATACATATATATGTGAATTATGATCTGAGAAGCAGCGGCACAACCTGTCAATGAAACAAATGTATTCATGTAGTATGCAGGCTTCACACCTATGTACTGATTGAGGGGACATGTACACATATATATTTGCCACACAGATACCTGATGTCTGCAATGCACTTAGCGTTGTCATCATACTATGTCATACCATAGTAAAAGCAAAACCCACACCACATTGACCAACAGTGACACACACACACAGTCAGCATTTGCAGGATTCAAACCCCTACCTAACTATGTTATGATACTAGAGAGAGACGCACTAACACGGTGCACTATTTGCATTACTGGCTGGTTTCCCTTCTCCTGCAGTATTTGTAGGATGGTGACATCATCAGACTTTCCAAAGAGGAATGTACCTCCTTTATTGTGTTTTCACAGTCTCCAAAAAGGGCACTCCTTTCAAAGACAATTGCATACACACACACACACACACACACACACACACACACACACACACACACACACACACACACACACTGTTGGCAGAATTCAAACCCCTACCTAACTATGTTATGATACTAGAGAGAGACGCACTAGCATGGCGCACTATTTGCTTTACTGGCTGGTTTCCCTTCTCCTGCAGTATTTGTAGGATGGTGACATCATCAGACTTTCCAAAGAGGAATGTACCTCCTTTAGTGTGTTTTCACAGTCTCCAAAAAGGGCACTCCTTTCAAAGACAATTACACACATACACACACTTACTGTTTGCAGGATTCAAACCCCTACCTAACTATGTTATGATACTAGAAAGAGATGCACTAACACGGTGCGTTATTTGCTTTACTGGCTGGTTTCCCTTCACCTGCAGTATTTGTAGGATGATGACATCATCAGACTTTCCAAAGAGGAATGTACCTCCTTTAGTGTGTTTTCACAGTCTCCAAAAAGGGCATTCCTTTCAAAGACAATTGCACACATACATACACACACACACACACACTCACTGTTTGCAGGATTCAAACCCCTACCTAACTATGTTATGATACTAGAGAGAGATGCACTAACACGGCGTGCTATTTGCTTTACTGGCTGGTTTCCCTTCTCCTGCAGTATTTGTAGGATGGTGACATTATCAGACTTTCCAAACAGGAATGTACCTCCTTTAGTGTGTTTTCACAGTCTCCAAAAAGGGCACTCTTTTCAAAGACAATTACACACATACATACACACACACACACACACACACACACACACACACACACACACACACTCACTGTTTGCAGGATTCAAACCCCTACCTAACTATGTTATGATACTAGAGAGAGAGATGCACTAACACAGGGCGCTATTTGCTTTAGTGGCTGGTTTCCCTTCTCCTGCAGTATTTGTAGGATGGTGACATCTTCAGACTTTCCAAAGAGGAATGTACCTCCTTTACTGAGTTTTCCCAGTCTCCAAAAAGGGAACACCTCTCAAAGGAAACTGCACACATACACCCCCCCCAACACACACACACACACTCACACAGTTTGCAGGATTCAAACCCCTACCTAACGATGTTATGATACTGGAAAGAGACGCTTTAACACGGCGTGCTATTTGCTTTACTGGCTGGTTTCCCTTCTCCTGCTGTATTTATAGGATGGTGACATCATCAGACTGGACATGGTGATGTGTGTACACTTTGTTTTATGCTATTCCAGGTATGGTCCATGTGGGTCAGCAGGTGTCAACAGCTTGAACATGACCTCAGAATCCTTACCTTGTGTGAGATATCTGTGGACACATTGACATTCCGTCATATGTCAACACATATTTATGCACAGCTTCTTGGTTTTGTGGATACTACATGTGTCTGGGATGTTGATAAAGGGCTATTCAAAGTCTATGTGACACATGTGTAGATGTGCTCATTGATGTATATCCTGGGTGGCTGCCTTGCAAACAGTCTAGCATGTTTGGGAACCATGATCCGCACATGAGCATACCACAGTTGGTAGGGTTGTGTGTGTGTCAGCTTCCAATAGCTCTATTTATGACTGCAACCATGATGGACTCCATGACCTTGCAGATCAGACCTCATAGGCGTACTGGACTTGACTTCCCATGGTGTGTTGTGCAGCAACACTTGTGGGGAGTGCCATATGTAGCTGTGACACATTCAACGGTTCCACATCCTGTGCAGGAGGTGCAGCTCAGCTGACTGTTCAGGTGCATGATCTGTTTGTTCTGTAGTTTGTGCATGGCACATATTGGGAATCAATGTATTCCACCTGCTGCCATACTTTTGGCAGTGGGGGTAGCTGCTCATCCATTCTACATGTGATATCTCCTGGTATGATGATGTGGACTATTGTCAGTGGGGGATGGGTATGTACATATGGGCCTGTCTGTCATGATGTCAGCATTGACACTCAGGTACAGTTGGCCCTGACTCAGGACATATATGGGTGTACATTGATGTTTATGACATAGCTGAAGGAGGTGTCATGATTCAGTCTGGAGTCCTTCTCAGCTCCTCTTTACAAAACACTAATGAACATGAGCACTAATCCCTGTTATACTCTTTTACACGCTTAACGCCCTACTGATACTTTGTGATCAGGCTACAGAGTATGTCATGATAATATCCTGGCATGTCCAGGGGTCGGTTTTGTGTGTACTCTTCAGTCCAGCTGGTGGATATTGTGATATTGACACAATGTCACATCTGCCTCATGTACACAGACAACCCTCTCCTCCTCCCGACAAACTCAGATATATGTGTGAGATGCACCTATATAGACATACAGGGAGCTGAACTCTCTCGACCCATGACTGGCACAGTCTATCAGGTGGTGAAGGTATTCACATACACCACATATCAGTCTCACATATCCTCTGGCAACAGCACTCAAACCAAATTAGCACACATTGACATACTCGGATGCTGTAAATGTACTCTACCTAAGCAGGAGAAACCTCCAAAGCAGACACACACACACCTGCTACCCCACTACAATACCCACATATCACAAAGTTCACAATGTCAGTGTGCCACACAGTCACTGCCCTTCAGGCTACACAACACACCTAATGCACTTGTAATAGGCGACACTTATGTTCAGACACACTGACGTACCACTCATCAGCCCTGACAAGGAATAGTCACTTTGGGCTGTCTGTTGGGTGCCAGGATCTGCCGCATAACACAGGCAGTCAGGTCACTCCAAAGCAAGTACAAGACTGGCACCATCATTGTCCATGTTGGTGTGTGTAACCTCAGACGTTAGTCCTTGGACCACATGACATGATACATGGAGGTACACTCTGATCATGTAGCCCAGGCCAGTATGACCCTGACCTTGTCTAGCATCTTACACCCACCAATTATGATGTCACAGTATACGGACACACATATCACATTTAACAGTTGGCTAACAAATTTGTTTCAGTCATAGGGGATACAGTGTCTGTCAGCGTATATTGACATGCTCAACATGCCACATAGCTTCACTATGGACAGCTTGCACCTGTCACCCTTGGACTTTGGTATGTTGGCTAAGGCTCTTGCTACCACCATAGTGCCTTTTTTAAACAGGGCTCAGAAGACAAACCCACCTCCATAGACGTTACAGGTTAAATGAAACTAAGGGTAATGCTGCTCAACAACAGTTGAGTTAACCTCATATTGTGGTCACTCAGGACTCTCCTCAGTATGGAGGAGAGCAATATTTGTGCACTGACAGATGCCTGGTTCAGGCTCACTTATGCACACCAGCACTACCAGGTTATGTTTCATACCATGCTGTCTGACAACAAGACTTGGAACAGACAACACAACTAGGGGGAGTATCCTTATACATCACAGATACACACACCTCCAGGTTAGTGGCACTGCCCAAAGCATCACAGACCATACATATACAACTACCACTGTGCAATACTGCCTTTCAGTTCTTTGCCTGCTACAGAACACACTCCCAAACTCAGGAACCACACTCAGCTTTCGTGGGAACTATGGAGAATATGAAGGTCTCCACAAACACCATTATATTGTGTGACTTCATATACACAAATATTGACTGGGAATACTACTCAAGCCCCGACAACCTCACACAACAGTCACTACAATTTGTGGACTCATATGCTTTGGCACAACCAGTCAGCACAGCCACAAGGGGGAATACATATTGGACCTGCTCATCACCAACATGGGGACTCTATGTTCCACACCAGCGATATACCCCTCATTGGTAAGTTCAGAACATACATGTATCTCACAGGACATACATATACCCTCCACACACCCATCCTGGGTAATCTTGGTGAACTTCTCATGAGCCAACATCTCACTTCACCAAAGCAGGGTGGTATCCTTCAGAGATCCTGAGACAGTGGCACATATGGCTCACACTGCTGCATCCTTTACATACACATTCTATGGACACCTAGTGGGCTGCATGGATTGTGCTATCCCAAATAACAACAGGACCCACTACTACAATGGCAGGGGACCTATCTGGTAGACCCCAGCCATTAATAAGCTATACAACATCAGGAGGACACTACTACATGATAGAGCACAATCCCAGACTGGGAAGGCATCTGTGATCTGTACTAGCAGACAGCTACAATCACTCATGGACTTTTCTAAGGGCCGCTTCTACCAGACAATTGCAACTGACACGTAGGACTATCACACGGCCTTCTTCAGTTATTCAGGAACCTGGGTGGACACTCACTGATATGCTGTGAGTTACTGCATACTGACTAAACCTACCCTGAACCCACTTGCATTGCCTACATCCTGGCAAACAGGTTCAGTGCAGATATCTCCCACCCATCCCCCCTAAGGAGCAACTATCCATCCCAACAGAGTATAACCTCCCTGACATCACACAGTAACAGGTGAGTGCTGCCCTCCCCACAGCGTACATCACAGTATCAATGTGACCGGATGGTGTCCCAGCCTGCATCATACACGAGCATCATGACAAACGCAACCCTCACATTACATCACTGTTCAATATCGGAGTTATCACAGGATATGTACCCAAGGAATGGCATACTGCGACAGTGGTGCCACGCAATAGAGTTGGTGCCACAAAGGACCACAGACAATATTGCCCTATAAGCCTATGTAGCCTGTTCTGCAAAGCTATCGAGCATATTGTCATAGGACTCCTACACATAGACATCGGGAACCTACAAACACTGTGTCCTACACATTTCAGCATTGTTGTGGGCAGATCTTGCCTCTTGAACCTGTTTGTATTCTTTAAATGACTAACAGGTCCATCAACATAGGGATAGCTGTCCACACAGCCTACCTGAACCTTGCAAAACCCTTCAACACAATAACCCACTGGCCCATTATGCATAGGCTCACCAGCGTCAATATGGACACATGTCTCGCACAATGGATTGATACCTAGATCAGGGATAGCACCCACATGGTCAGAATTGCAGGTGCCATGTCTGACTATACACCAGTTACACATGGCATCCCACACAGCTTGGTCCTGGGATCTCTCTTGTTCAGTATATATTTGTCTTATGTACAGGCTACCACAGGGGGAATATTGCTGAACGTGTTTGCACTTGACTGCAAATTGGGTGCCATGATCAACTCTCCAGCTGCCACATGCATACTCAATCAGGGTCTCACAGAGATGGAAGACTGGTGTCTGAGCCATGGCCTACAGCTAAATGCCATTAGTTGCATGGTCATCCCCTTTGGGAGTAACAACATGCCCACACATTACCACACAGGTAGTACTCTGTTACATGTGGTAGGTGTTGTTAGAGGTTTGGGGATATGACTTGCTCGTACTGTCGCCTTTAACATTCACGTTGCCAAAGTGGTTGGACACACCTTCTATGTGGGCCACCTTATCCCATATGGTTTCACATCTAGATCGAGTGAGGTCATTGTGCCCCTATACTCATCACATCCATGCTTGGTTACAATGCCACATTTGGGGTGTACCTTATCTGACACCTGCAGCAACTGTACTGGCCACAGACGGTCCTCACCAAGCAGATCTAGGGACACACACAGATGCCCTGCATAGTTCAGATGCAGTAACTCCAGCTCTACTCAGTCGCTTACCACCTATTCAGATATGATGTTTGCCTGTTGTTTACAGATATACCCAAACCAGAATCACTGGACATGCTCCACCTCAGGATATCCAACTCCCTTGGAGCTACACACTCCAGGGATGTATACCTCAGCACAGATGTTAATAGGACATTGTGGAGGGACAGATTCTTATCCCAGAGGCTCCACTCACTACAGAATGTAATCCCAGTTTCACATAGGCAGAGCCACCCACTGACCACCTACTGGAGACATCTTGACGACTGTATGGGTGATTGTATATTTACCCTTGGAATATCTTCTGTGTCCCTGCTAGACAGAGGCACACTAGCCTAAACATACATGGGCTATCTTGTGTGACCTACTATTCACACACACAGTGTAGTAATCTGACAGGGTTGCGAATGCCAAACACACTCTGGCTAGGCTTGTACATGCCCTAGGGCAGATAGCCTAGTATCGACCTCTGAACCTATGCTAATGTTCATGATGCACAATGTTTATTGCTGATACTGTTTGTAGGTCTTTATCATCTTTGCTTTACCAGTTTCCATGAACAACTTCGGTATCTGCAGAACATATTTGATTATGACAGGGTTCCACTATATTGTAGATGTGTCTGTTGTCATATAACTGTGTGCACAGGGCAGATTGCTGTATAGTGACAGGTTCCTGGGTTAACACATGCAACTGCCAGATATGCGTCGCCCACTGCTGTACTCAGACATGGCTTAAGTGTGTGAGCATGCCCAGTTCTACCATTCCATGTTTTGTTGCCTGACATTTGTCTCATTTATTCAAGTGTGTGAGCATGCCCAGTGTGACCCTTCAGTATGTTGCTATCTGAGGTCCACTACATTTGCTGATGTGTGCAAACATGACCAATATTAACATTTATACTGTGTGTGTTGGAAGTCAGGTTCTGTTCGCACTACAGGACTCACCTTTGTGTCATAACTCAACAAGGATTATGCTGTGCCTGCAAGGTTTCCATGGAATACTTTGCATAGACTTATCAACATTCCGTCATACAGGTGGACCACTGCAATACTGTCATGGTTTAGTAGTTCAGTACTTTGGCTATAGTCCACAGTATCCTGGGTTCGAGGCCCATCACTGCTTTATATTTTCATACTGAGCAGACCAGACTGCTTAAGGGCCTGTTAAGCATATATGAGCATGTTGGCTTTTGTTCAGCTATGCCCTACTTAGACCAGGCTTGTCCGACATTGCTCAATATTCACCAACATTACTGGACGTTGCCCAATATTACTCAACATTGACCACAGTTGTGCTTGTTGGTGTGTGCGATTTTGTTTGCATATACTACATGGTGGTAATTGCTGTTTAGCACTGCTTTATATTGCTTAACACATGGCATTCATGCCTTAGGTGGTGCTGCAGGGCTGCCTATGTTGGATGCACATACTACACTCCCTGCACATGTTTGGAAGCAGGTAGTGTCAACTTAGGCATCCCTTTTACTTTATGTGTGAGTCGGAGAGGGGTATCATTTCCAGAGTTCCTACTGAGCCAGTGTATGTGCTATGCATTGCCTCTTTGCCAAGGCCAAAGCATACTGGGCACGCCTCCTTCTGCCTACTAGGGCAGGCTCAGGTTGTTTCTCCTCCGAGTCACGCTTTGCCTGTGATGGCCTTGGCAATGGTGGGGGAGCTGTTTGGCCCAGGCCTATGCTGGTCCTGCTGCAGCTTTTTTGCAGGATCATATTATGTAGTATAGCACATACCATGACAATTTGGGTACATGTAGTTGGTGAGTACTGCAAGGCTCCACCAGATGTGTTCAGGCACCGGAACCGTGACTTGAGCAGCCCAAACACGCACTCTATTACATTACATGTTTGTGCGTGTGCCTCATTATGGCGTTCCTGTTCAGGTGTGTGTGTGTTTCTGATGGGTGTCATCAGCCACAGCTCCAGTGCATAGCCAGCATCCCCCACTAGGTGACCATGTGGGATGTCCCCATTGGCAAATGTCTGGTACAGCTGCATCAGATGCCAGATATGGGAATCATGGTAGCTTCCAGGGCAGCCTGCACACACATTCAGTATTATGCCCTGGGCATCACACACAACCTGGCAGTTGATGGAGGGGAAGCCCTTGCAGTTGAAGTAGACCCTACCCCGCTCACCAGCTGGTGCTTTGATGCATATATGCGTGCAGTCTGTTGCACCCACTACCTCAGGGTATTCCGCTATTTGCTGGAAGAGACGCATATTGCTGGCCAATACCGCACGGGAATTGGGGAAATATACATGATCACCGACATGTGCTGACATGGCATCCAGGAACTGGTGTAGTACCCTGGATGCTGATGCCTGTGATATCCCCATCATATCACCAGTTGGTCTCCGGAAGGTACCTGTTGCTAGTATTCTTAGGCCAACACATACCTTGGTTTCCAATGGGATGGGTTCCCCTCTGTTGGTTCTGTGTGTGAGGCGTGGCCTGCACAGCTCAACAATTTGCTGCAGGAGGTCTCTGTCCACTCTATAGCGCTCCACTATCTCCAGCTCGTGTAGCCCCTGGTAGGTTACCCTGGGCCTGTACACTCTTCTCTGTCTCCTCACTGTGGGTTGTCCAGCAGCATTTCTATTGTCACCACCCTCAGCATGCTGCATATGTCGCCTTATAACAGCAATGGCAGCCCCTAACATTTCTTTGTCTCAGTAAAGCTTTTTCAGTTTCCACTTCTATTAGCTTACTGCAGTGTCTGTTGTGAGATACATAATGGACTGTTGTCGGCAGAGTTTTAAGTGCTAGGCTGGGCTGGGCTAGTGTACTGCCTGTGTAATTGCCTGATTCTGATTGTTTTCACCTGCTAGCTCTGCTAGTACTCCCTGGTAGCTTCCTACTATTTGTTGTGCTTCCTTTTTCCTTTCTGTTTCCTCAGGGGGAAGCTCCGCGCACACAAGCGCAAATACTCGCACAGCAGCTAACATGCATGCACACATGCCTACATGGACTAAAACTTGCTTATTCGGGTTAAAACGCGCGCACACCAGCGCAAACTTGCTTACAACTCTTTAAACAGCATTATACATGCTTACTCCAGCTTAAACGCGCGCACTCACGCTTAAACGCACGTACTCTGTCTTACTCAGGTTTACAGGTGCTCACATGCACGCATGCACGCTCAGCAAGAAACTTTGGTGTTATCCATGGCATACACCTTCCATTTCTTGGCTTACCCTAGCCTACCTGTTGACACACCTCTTTCCATGATGTCTAAATGACAGCAGACACATGCCACTCTGCTCCAATGAGCTTCACTTCTTTCATACATACCCCCTTATGATGTCACCTATCTTATACTCTGTTACTCCCCATATCCTACTCCTACACTCCACTGACTGTGCTCATTTGCTATGTAACTAGCGATTCACTATCCTAACGCTCATTTACATAGGATTGCCTACTAATGCTTGGTTACATGTCTTAGACTGAGCTTCCCCCCTTAGCAACCTCTACTCGGTGGCCATCTTGTCTTCAGCCTGCCATTCCCTTGCATTGTACATTACCACTTTCAATAAAATCCACATTTGTGGGTTTTAATTTGTAGTTTCTGTGTTTTAAAGCGCAGCCCATTTGCGCGTCGCTGCGCTATGCTTAAACATTGGAAATCAGCGAAAAAAAATAAAATTATTTTTATTTTAATTTTGCATCAGGGAACATTTCCAATGGCCATATATTTGGTCATTGGCATGCTTCCTGCACTGCATGCAACCTTTATTTGGAGCTGTCACGGCTCTGTTTTGCTATTTGCAAAATGGTACTCAGTTGTCAACTGAGTACATTTCTGCAAATAGCACTGCTCTTACTCGGACAGGTTTGGGTTTCCTGAATCGCAAATCTACCTCATTTGCATGCCTTTCGCCTGCAATTGAGGTGATTTGCATATCCCAGCCCTGTCCGTGTAAGAGCTGTTTAGGAGCTCTCTTACACGCCCTACAGGCTGTTCCTGGATCGTTCATCGGACATGATGGCTGCATGGAGTCTTACTCTACTCTTAGACTCCATGCAAGCCATCGTGAATCCAGCTCATTGTCTTTAAAATTATCTGAGTGAAAGAATATGCTTTAACTTTGCTAGATATACACTGGTCAAAGTTCCTTAATGAAAGTCTTTCTTTTACGATTTGACCATTTACTTAGCATAATTTCTGTCATTTTTGCCAAGTTTCATTATTTTATATTAATTATATTAAAGGTAAGGTCACCACTACTACACAAGGAAGGAATGTATGTTTGTTATGTAGGCCAAATTACAGAACATTTGCATCTTTTATTGAAGTAATAACCTAGTTTGCAATCATCAAAATAATTGTTAGATAAAACCCATTTTTCACTTTTGTGTGTAAGAATAATGCAAAAAAGTAGTGACCCCAGTAGGAAGACCCATGAGATTCTACTTCTAACCTCTGTTGAGACAAATAAGTAACCTGCTCACCAGGTTGACTTGTTGCATCCTGTTGCTTGGGTTGTGCTTCACTCACTGAATTATTCATGGATTTACATTTAATGTTTAAATGCATAGTTATTCCCTTATGTGGCATAGTGTCAATGGTTTTGTACCACTTTAACTCTTCAAATAATGCCATAAGATTCAAAAGGCAAGATCTCTTCTTAACAAACCCATATTTTTCACCACCTAATAGAAATATACCCTCTGTATCATTTTGGATATGTTCCATTATTATTCTTTACATGATTTTGCATAGAATGTGTGTCAGGCAGATAGCTCTAAAATTGCTTGAGTCTAATGTAGCATCTCTTTTAAACCAGTACTATATGCACCAATACCAAATTGTTGAAGTTACTTCTATATTGAAGCAGACAATGCTAGTTGAGAACAGCACATATTGAGGTGTTACCTTAGATGGCAGAATTTACTGGCCCTTATCTCTCAGTTTCTTTGTTCACACTGGAAGAGGTGAAATTAGCTGCTGATCAGTGTGCAACCATCTTAGAAGTTCATAACTTTCTTAATCTTCAGAATATGGGGGACAGAAATTCTTCTTTGGTCTTCAACACCCAAAGTATATGCTTTGCTTCTGTAGTCATATGTCCAAATGTCTATTGTGGCACCTGTTTGGATACTTTTCTTTGGAATTCAGTACTCTTAGATGTAAGTTGGGCAAAATCATTTTATCTTGCATAGTCAATGCAAGACATATTTATCTTGAGCAGATGACTCATGCTACTCTCATGACTTTGTTGTCTGTAGTTAGAACAAGCAATAAACTTGGTCAGGGACTTCCAAGATGGTTGCACACTGATCAAAAGCTTAATATCAGCTCACCCAGTGTTAGAACAGAAACTGAGAAACCACAGCCAGTGATATTGTCAGAGTGAGTAAAATTTAGTTACTGGCTAGTGAGTACACTGCCTAGATGCCAGCAATGAAGAAACGATGAGAGCCTAAAACAAAATCATCTAAAAAACATGAAGATAAAAGATCAACTGGGAAGAATCCTGCAGCTGTTCAGCAAAGACAGTTCAAGTTCAAGTTCCAGCTTTGGTGCAAGACATGCCTTCCAGTAAGTTAGCAGAAAAAATAAGTCAAATATGCTCAGGGCTGATTAAAATAAATGAAAGACTGAAGGAGTATATCAACTGAAATAACAAAAGGCTGAACAAATGGAAGAAGCTTTAAAGAGATATTAAGCTGGGTTGATAAAACCACAAAAATCAGAAGTTAAATGAAGAAATGGCTGACTGAGTATGAGACTGGTCAAGAAGAGATGTTTCATAAATGGTAGAATTAGAGGACAGGTCATGCGGGTAAAATCTGAGATTTTCTGCTGAACCAGAGAAACTAGAAGGAACAGACTGTACTGATTTTATAAAGGCACAAATAAGAAACTGGACTGGTATTCCACAGCAGGATTTGTTAATTCAAAGAGAACACTGTGTGTATGCTCTAAACCTGGCTACGATAAAGCAGCCAAGATCTTTACTAGTGAAGATGCAAACCTACCAGCAGAAAGAATTGATCATGAAATAAAGTGGCAAAATGTAAACACATTAAAAGTTGGAAAATGTAAAGTGTATGTGGAAAGTGATTGATGTGAAGTTGTTCAATCTCGACGTTCATTCTTTACTGATGAGTTTGGAGCTGATCCCTCAGCTCCGATATGGCCAATTGCAAAGCTTGAGGCCAAGTCCCTATCCCGTGATGCACCTGTGAATTACCCCAGATCTAGTTTGCTGCTGCAACAGACTGGAGGTTCTGATTTAGCTCGGTCCAAATAAGCACATTTTTCATTAAAATTTTCTATAAAAGTTTTTTGCTAGTTATTATTATTAGACAGGATTGTTGATAAAGCTCTTATAGCTTTTCAGTGCGTTTTCCCTTCCCATTTACTGTTTTTGATATAATTATAGTTGGCCTCTTTTAGGCCTAGTTAGTAGTAGTTTCCTTCTGGGTGTGGTCTGTCTGGCCTTCCGTTTTTTCAGTTCAGGCTTAGTACAGTAAACCTCAAACATTATACATAGGATATTTTTCCTTTTGTCAGCTTGCTGTGTGTTATTCAGTAACCTTTGTCACATTTTTTAGATAGTTTAGTAACTTACATTTACTATGTGGTCTTTCTAGCCTTCTGTGTTTTGGATAAGGCTTAGTTCTTTATTACTGTCAAATATTTTACAGTAAACACTACTTATATAAGATAAGGTTGTTTCTCAGCAGCTATTTGTTTTTGTATAGTCTGCTTCTGTGAAATTACATTTATATATTGTGTGTGTGTGTGTGTGTGTGTGTGTGTGTGTGTGTGTGTGTGTGTGTGTGTGTGTGTGTGTGTGTGTGTGTGTGTGTGTGTGTGTGTGTGTGTGTGTGTGATTTAGCCCTTTTATTAAGGCTTGTGTGGTAATTTTGTTCTATTGTGTGAAAAATTACTGTTATAGTTTATTCTTGTGGTAATAGTACATTTTTTCTCAGTGCTATGGCTGAACAAGATAAGCACCCTATGTTTGGGTTCATAAAATGCCCAAAGTGTGGCCAGAAAATGTCAGTTACAGACAGCCACATTAACTGTGTTTACTGTCTAGGGGCTCTGCATTTGCAAGACAGTTGTGCCATTTGTCATTCCTTCTCCTCTAGGGTCCTGCAGGAAAGGAAGAGGAAACTGATCGATAGAGGCTTGCTGAAGCCTTCATTTCAGGAAACTTTGAGTGACCAGGATGGTTCCAGTAGGTCTTCAAAGTCTTCCAAGACATCGGACTCAAAAAAGTCAAAGAAGTCTTGGAATCGGTCTCCGAAATGCCGAAGAGTCCTAATCCTCCAGTTGGTACCACCTTTGGTAAGATTGTCTCGATAATCTATCTGCCAGTCGGATCTGGATGTGGATTGTGTGGTACAGAAGCTGTTGTCGGCACCGGCATTAGCCAAAATGTTATTGGCTTTGACCCAAACGGCTTCGGAGCTGAAGACCATTGCACTGACTCTTTCTACTCCTCCTCTGAGCCATGCTGGTCCTTCAAAGCCAGAGGAGGCAGACCAGTGCCGACACCTGCTCTAGTGTCTTTGGCTCCATGTATTCTGACGTCTTCGGTGCCTATCGAGGACTCTAGGAGCAGACACTCTCTGGTCGGGTCCGGGGAGGACAGTCAGACCGACTTGTCGGTTCCGACTTTGCCTCTCGGGCCTCAGCTCGGATGAGCTTGGCTCCTACCTCAGGCTCAGAGCTCACTGTCCCAGTGCAGGGAGTGTTGACGGTTTCCTCGGATCTGTCAGCTCTCTCACATCGGAGCAGAGGTGCTTTCAATGCCATGAAGAGCGTCATGTCTCCTAGGACATCCTCGACCTTGGGTCTGCTCTCTTCTTCCTCCCCAAAAGTGCCTGTGTCTGCTTCTGCATCACACATCCTGACCAAGCATAGAGACCCAGAGCCTCAGGAAGCCCCAATGGATGGCCCTGGATATTCCGAGTCCTCACCAGAGGCCCCCACTGATGAGGTTCCCAGGAAGAGATTATGCAAGAGGAAGCACCTGGACTCCCCTCAGGAGTTTCTCACATTGGATACTGACTTAGATGAGTCAGAAGGGTCCCCACGGTCCCACTCTGAGGATATCTCGTTTGCTGAGATACTCAAGATCCTTAGGCAGAGGGGTACCGTGGGGGCAGTCCAAATGCCCTACTAAGGATGAGTCAGTTCTCCTGAAGGCTTTCAGATCTCAGCCCTGCATCTCTTGGGTGTCTCTGCCCTTCGATGAGCTGATGCAGCTGGTCTCACGAAGGGCATGGGAGTCTCCGGATACCATGGAGCCTGTCCCTAGGAGGCCTAATAAATTTATTTCTGCCCCACTTCACAAAACATTCTTAACTAAAGGTGTTCTGGTTGATGCCATGGTGGTGGTGGCGGCCACCAAGAAGGAAATATCTGAGACTTCCTCATCTATCCATCCTCCTAACAGAGACTCCAGGATTATGAATAGATATTGGAAGAGCATGTTCAGTCCAACAACATTTGCTCTCCGTTCGCTGAATTACTTAACCCATTTTACTAGGTTGCAAAGAGATCTCCTTAAGGAGTTGGGAGATACTCTTCAGGGTACACTAGCTGCTGGAGCCTCCGACAAAGTTGCTATCCAGTTTGCTACCTTAAATTCTATTGCCAACTCATCCATGTGTCTCATATCCTATGCAGCTGATGGAATGAGTAGGGCAGCGGGTACAGGAATTGCTCTTAGGAGACATTCCTGGATGTGCTTGTGTTCCTTCACAGAGCCCTTCAAGTCATCCTTCATGAACACTCCCTGTGATGGTTCGTCCCTTTTTGGGCCTAAAGTCAAGGAAACCTTAACCATGTGTGAAAAGGACAGAAAGACTCTGTCTGCCATTTGGGTCCATTTTTCCACCCCTACCCAACCCTATCCTAAAGGTCAAAGGGGAGGACAAATGTGGTTCAGAAAAGCCCAAGGAGTCTTTCAGGACACACATGGTGAACCCCCCTCCAGGGGCAGAGGAGGGGGTAATAATGGAAGATGCCACCCACGTGGTAGAGGGGGTCCGCAACACCAAGGTGACAGAGATAACTTCTCTGGGAAGCCCTACCAGCGCTCCTGAGAGGAGACCTGACTGTCCTGCTCTGGAGGCAGTTGGGGGTCACTTGTCTTTGTACCCACATGCCTGGCTCAAAATAACAAAAGACAGCTGGGTAGAAAGTATCATTTCCAGAGGGTATTTCATTCCATTCGTTACTCCCCTGCAATCGTAAGAAAAATCCTGGATGTTCCATCCAGTTACAGGGAACAGGCAACTATAGAGGTCCAAACGTTGCTAGCAAAAAGAGTCATCCAACTAGTCCCAGCAGACCAAACAAGATCCGGAACTTACTCAAAATTATTTTTGTTTCCAAAGAAGACGGAGGACTGCAGACCATATTGGACCTCAGCAGACTGAACCAATATGTAAAGAAAGAGAAGTTTTGGATGGTCACGCTTCAGTCTATACTTCCCTTCATAGGGAAAGACAACTGGATGTGCTCAATAGATCTCAAGGATGCGTACTACCACATCAAAATGGCCAGGACATCCAAGGATCACCTGCACTTCTGGCTGGGAGCCTATCATTACCAGTTTCGAGCCCTGCCCTCTGGTCTCACTACAGCCCCCAGAGTGTTCACCAAATGCATGGCAGTGGTCACGACTCACCTGACACATCTAGGATTACAGGTGTTTCTGTACCTAGATGATTGGCTCCTTACCGCCACTACCAGGCATCAACTCATTCAGGCCAGGGAGTCCACTCTGTCACTCTGCAATCATCAGGGCATTACAATCAACTCAGAAAATCTGTCTTGTCGCCATCGCAGCATATCGTTTTTATCGGGGCAGAGTTGGACACCACCACCACCACTCTAAGACTTCCAATGGAAAGAGTCCTTCTCATTTGTCAACATGTCAGCATCCTATTATCAAAAGACAAAGCACCAGCATCAGAAGTTCTGAAAGTATTAGGCATGATGGCAGCAGCAATTCTAGCCATACCACCAGCTCAGATGCACATGCAAGTACTTTAATGGCTGTTGTTCACCTAATGGTCTTACCAAGAGCTACCCATGAAGCACACTATAATGATCACAAATTCTTGCAAGAAGGACCTTCAGTGGTGGTTGACTTCACTTCATGTCATGATAGGACACCCATTTGTGCCACCCCCTCCAGCAGCCACTGTGGCCACAGACGCTTCCCTGATAGGGTGGGGGGGGGCATTTTCAGGGAAAGACTGCCCAAGGCACATGGGCCGACCAAGAGACACATCTGCATATTAATGTCCTAGATATGAGAGCAGTACTTTTGGCATTGGAGCACTTTCAGGACTCTCTTCCTCTGGGTATGATTGTGATTCAGACAGACAACATGTCGGTGGTCTGGTATTTGAACCAACAAGGAGGAACCAGATCTTATCCCCTTTGTCGAGAGGCTTTCAGAGTTTGGCAAGGGGCTGTTTCCACCCAGTGTTTTCTGTTGGCAACGCACATCCAGGGAAGATCCAACATGATAGCAGACAAACTGAGCAGGGCAATCTTGTTGCCCCATGAGTGGTCCCTCAAGAAAGAAATTGCAGACAGGATATTCCACAGGTGGGGCCAGCCTTGCCGTGACCTTTTTGCCAGTCACATGAATATGAAATGCAGAAGCTACTTTGCTCTGATTCTCCCTCTGGGAGAAGCCCCAAGGGATGCACCCGTGCACGATTGGCCTCTGGGTCTCCTCTATGCATTTCCACCAATCCCGTTGATACCCAAGGTTCTACAGAAAGCAAAATCCCTGGGAAGGACCATCATTCTTATAGCCCCTCACTGGCCTCATCAGATTTGGTTCCCCTTCCTTCAACATCATCTTTTGGAGGATCCCTGGATCCTGGACCCAGTTCCAGACCTTCTGACACACCCATCGGGGGACCTTCATCCTTCTTTGCAGTCCCTGAAGTTGACAGCTTGGCTGCTCCAGTTCCCATCATAGCCAGGTTCCATAACCTTTCCAATGAGACAAAACAGATCCTTTTGTCCTCTCATAAATCTTCTACCAGAAAGCTATATCTGAGCAAATGGAAGAAATTTTCTATTTGGGCCTCTAAAAATAATATTGATCCTTACCAAGCTCCTATGGCTTCCATCTTAGCATTCTTGACTATGATTTTCAACAAAGGAGCTACAGCAGCAACAGTTCAGGTTCAATTGGCTGCTATTTCTACTTTTCATCTTGGATTTGAAGGTTTGAATATCATGTCTCATAAGTTATCCAAAGCATTTCTCAAAGGGAATTTTCATATTAGGTCACCTGTGAAATCTCCCTATTTTCCATGGAATCTAAATTTTATGCTTTCACGTATAATTCTCCCACCATTTGAGCCAGCTTCATCTTGTGATCTCAAATTTTTGTCTTGGAAAACCATCTTTCTGGTAGCTATTACTTCTGCCCGCACAGTGTCAGAGCTTCAGGCTTTATCCATCAAGCCTCCCTATTTGGTATTCCATGCTGACAGAGTCTCACTTAGAATAAATCCCTCATTCTTGCCCAAAGTTTGCACTGAAACCAATCTCAACCAAGTTATTGATTTGCCACTCTTCTTCCCCAGCCATTCTAACAATTTAGAGTGTATGCTGCACAAACCTGATGTTCACAGACAGCTCAGATTTTATCTGGATAGAACAAAAGATTTCAGAAGATCAGACCAGGTTTTTGTTTCATTTTCAGACTCCAGGAAGGGGATACCAGTGGCTAAAAAAACTCTGTCGAAATGGTTATCTGATTGTATCACCTTTGCCTATTCAGCTGCCAATATGCCTTTGCAACATAAGATTAAAGCTCACTCAACCAGAGCAGTTTCTACATCACCTGCCTTTTCTGCCATACTTCCCATTGATAACATTTGTGCAGCAGCCACTTGGTCAAAACCTCATACTTTTATCACTCATTACAAAGTTGACAAGGCCTCCAGGGATAGGACCTCCTTTGGATCCATGGTCCTGAGAAATATACGTCCGTGAGCCACCCAAGATTGATGGTGCTTAGGATGCTATCCATCAGTAAAGAATGAATGGCAAGATTGAACAACTTCACATAAAGAAGTTATGTACTTACCATAATGTTCCATGTGAGTTGTTCATCTCGCATTCATTCTTACGTCCCTCCCTCCTACCCCCTCCTGGGCTGATAGATGACCAAGATGCTGGTTCCATCCTGGTTACTCAAACATTCTCTTCCTTTTCTCTAGGGATGTAACAATTTCATATGGTATTAGTATACACAGCAAACAGGATCTGAGGTAATTCAGAGGTGAATCATGGGATAGGGACTTGGCCTTGAGCTATTTGAAGACCTCAAGCTTTGCAACTGGCTGTATCAGAGCTGACGGATCAGAGCTGAACCCATCAGTAAAGAATGAAGGTGAGATGAACAACTCACATGGAATGTTATGGTAAGAACATAATTTCTTTTTCACTGTGCACCAGGCAGAAGATGAGTAAATTTATCCTGGTAATCAGGGAATCTTGAGAGGTAGGCGTGTAGAGTGTTTGATGAAAATGATTATTTATTGTACATCAGGCAGAGGAGAAACAAATTTATTCCTGCAATCAGGGAATATTGAGGCAGGTGTGAGATTCAAGTTGCTATATTCAGCTGTCTTCAGAATATTTTTCCTAGAGGATCAATGTCATGCTTTCATGTAGAATGGTTTAAGGTGAATATACAAAAGTTTGTTGCACAAAAAATGAGCCATCAAGCAGAAGGGGACTCTGCTTCTCATTATTCTGATAATAAAGTACAGACAGAGACTTTGCTAGTGAAACCTTTTCCACTGTTCCAAATGAAAATGCTTGAGAGATAGAAAAGAGCATAGGCGATGACCATAAGAATCAGGAGTACCCTAGAATTGAACCAGAATATGGAGTTGGGAGATGGAGATGAACAGGAAGAAGGCCAGCAACATGGAAATTAGTGAATAAATGTAAGATTGCAAAGCATCAATCTCATCTGTGAAATATGGCTTAAGGAAAAAAGTGGAAAGAGTGAGCTTTTGCGGACTTGGTTAAACTTGTGGGGAACTAAAAAACATTTGTCTCACTTCATGTCATTAATGTTTGGAAGGACTCTGAAGGGAGGGGAAGAAGAAAAAGAAAAAAAGTTACTGTAAGTAAAACAATTTCTGTTCTTAACAGTATTTCTATGAAAATTTTCAGAATATAAATTGCATATTTTATAGTAAAACATTTTCAGTAGTTATTTTATTTATTGATTTATTTTATTTTACATTTTCTGACCGGGCTAGTCTAACTGGATATATGTCCATTTTCAGTAGAGGCCCGGGGAGAAAAGCTCCAAGTATGAACAGTGACAAAGTTTACAATACATAAAAAGACACGTAAAATCCCAGTACAGAGGCAACATTGGTCAAAAGAAAAATTATACTAAACACAATAGTAAGTTTGAGTAAGACCCAATTAGGAGAGAAAACCCTTTTATTTTATCCTCATACTATGAAGGAAAGTGTAGTGACTAGAATTAGAGGCCTAGGTTAGAGAAGTAGAGAAAGGGGTGAGAGCAGGAAGGGGAAAGAGATATCAGTCTGGGTTCACACATGGACAAAGCCAGTGAGTTTAAGATGTTCTTTAATATGTTTTTTAAATAGAGAAGTAGAAGCAAGGGTTGATATTTCAGAAGGAAGCTGATTCCAGTTTTTACCTGCTGTGTTTGAGAAAAGTGAGTCACCAGCTTTGTTCTTAGATTTAATAGAGGAAACTAGGAGCTTATAAGCAGAGCATAGTGTAGCCAGATTTTTGTATGGTGTAATCATATTAGTGAGGATAAGGGTGTTGTTGGGGTGGTATAGGATCTTTTGGGTGATATGTAATTGTTGACAAAGTATATGGTTCTGTAATTCTAGCCATCCCAGTTGTTTGAGGTTGAGGCAGGGGTGAGTTTTAAAGGGGGAGCAAGTGATGAATCTAGCTATGCTATTATAACAGGTGGAAAGTTTGGAGAGGTTGTTTTTAGATAGGTTAGTATATATAGCAGAGGCATAGAAAAGGGTAGAAATAAGGTGGGTCTGGGCAATAGTTTTTCTGGCAGAAGGGGTAAGGAAGGGTTTAATTCTATAGAGGGTACCAAGTTTTTTATTAACAGACTTTATAGTGGAGTTAATGTGGTCATCGTAGTTGAGGCAATTATCAATTGTTACACCTAGTAGGCAGGTTGTAGTATCTGGGGTTATGTTGGTAGCATTGTTAGAGGTTATTGAGAAGAATGGATGAGGTGATTTATGAGTTGGAGTAAAAAGCAGTAATTTTGTTTTTTGGGGGGATTTAGGAGGAGGCAGTGTTGCATAAACCTATTTTCAACATTATGAAAAACAGTTTGGGTGAGGGACTGGAGAGAGACTATGTTCTTAGCTGTACAGATTAAAGTAGAGTCATCTGCATATTGAATGCAGGTGGCTTGTGGGATGTTTATGTGTAGATCATTAATAAATAAGGAAAAAACAAGGGGACCTAAAATAGAGCCTTGGGGTACTCCAATATTTACTGGAAGTAATGTAGGCAGACTGTTATCCCAAAGTACTGCTTGCTGTCTGTTTTCCAGATAAGATCTAAACTATTGTAATGCTTGTGGATCAAGTGAATTGGCTTTTAGTTTGTCTAGAAGTAAGTTATGGTTAACCATATCAAAGGCTTTTGACAGGTCAACAAATAGCACAGAGGAAAAAGAGTTATTGTTACGATTTTTGTTTATAGAGTCGGTGAAGGATAGCAGGGCAGTTGTTGTTCTATGGAATGGCCTGAAGCCATGTTGGCAGTTTGCCAGTAGATTATTTTGTAGAAGGTGGTTAAGTAGTTGTTTGTGAATACATTTTTTCATTATCTTAGCTATTGGGGAGAGTAAGGCAACAGGCCAAAAGTTAGAAAGCTCAATAGATGATCCACTGTTATGTAGAGGAATGATGTGGGATACTTTCCATATGGTAGGGATTTTGCCTTCTGAGATAGTTCTATTAATAAGGATAGAGATGGGATAGTCTATGGCTTTTGCGGCAATTTGTAGGTATTCAGCTGGGAGACTATCAGCAGAAGGGGTGCAAGGTTTCAATTTTTGAAGGAGCTTACAGATGAGAGATGTAGGTACAGGTTGTATTTGAAAGACAGGAGATGACATCTTAGAGGTATTTAGTGGGGAAGCAGTAAAAGGAGGTAAATAATTGGCTAGGGTTAGAATGGCTTCTGTAAAGTAGTTATTAAAGGCATCAGGAATCTGGTTGGAGATATTTTGGTTGAATCCTGTAGGGGCAGGAGTAGTAGAGCGGCCTGGCTGAAGAAGTTTGTTTATCCCTGACCAAAATTTTTGTGGAGTTTGTTGACTGGTTTGTTGAAGGTGAATGTAGAAGTCTTTTTAGTCTCTAAGAATATCTTTCTTGGTGGCATTTCTTAACTGTTTAAAGTGGAGGTGATCTGATGGACATTTGGTGACTCTCCATTTAGCCCAGATTTTATTTCTGAGGAGCATCTTTTGCCTAGTTTGTTTTGTGAGCCATGGGGCAGATTTGGTTCTTATTCTAGAAGAGCGATAAGGTGCATGGTAATCTAGGATTTGAAGAAAGTTGGTGTTAAAGTAGGTCACTGCTTCATCAAGTTCAAGATGAGTCATTAGTGACCAGTCACATGCTTGTAGTTCATTTAGGAAGCTGTTTGGATTAAAGATTTTTTTAGAGCGGGAGGTTTTGAAATTATTAGTAGTTGGGATATGGACTTTTTGTCTAATAATGTAGGTAAGCATATGGTCACTGATATCGTCAGGAAGGGTTCCTGGTGTATAAGTTTCAGGGTGGCTATTAATAAGGATCCAGTCAAGCATGGTTTCCTTACTGCTAGGTTTGTGGATTCTAGTAGGAGTGGTTACTATTTGTGAGAATCCAAAGAGATTTATGTGATTAGTAGGGTTAGGGGAACTGCAGGTGGACCAGTCAATGTTAAAGTCACCCATTACAATGGTCTCCTGGGGTAGTTGGGTAGAGAGGTAACTAAGTAAATTTTCAAGAGTATTGGTATTGTTACCAGGGGAGAGATACATGCAAATTAGATAGATAGATTTGGAGTTGTTGATTTGGAGTTTGGCAGTCAGGGTTTCAGACTTTGTATCTAATGATGGGAGCACATTAAAGGGGGAAATTTGGAAATTAGATTTATAGATAATGGCTATAACTCTACCTTTTTTGGTTTTACGGTCACATCTAAGGATATTATAGCCAGGAGAGGTAATTTCCTGGTCCAGAGTAGATGGTTTTAGCCAAGTCTCTGTAAGGCAGAGAATATCAAATGAGTGCACTTCTAGGATGCATGCAGGTGGGAAATTTTATTATTTATACTTTGAATGTTAAGGTGAGCTATCAGGAGGGAATTAGGTAGTTTAGTTAATGTAGAGATCACAGGCAATGTTAAATTGTCTAGGTAATTGGTATAGTCAGTATTGGGGCCAGGGTTTGGATGAATATCACCATCTAGGAGGGGGTGTTGCTGGAGATATTGTAGAAATTTAAGGATTTTGTAGAAATTATTAAAATTCTTTTTGGTAGTGAAGTAAGTAACATGGGTTGCTCTGTGATATTTTGGTAGTATATAGTTAGAGGTACAGGTTATGTTACTGTGGCTAAGGGAGTAGATGAAAGAAGATGGTAAAGTTTGCTGGAAGTGATGGTTTTGTTCAGGAAGAGAAAGATTTTCTAAGAAGGTTAGTGAGTAAAGTATTGTAAGAGAGGCTATTGTGGTAGTTAAGAGTAGTATGTTTGTAAAAATAGTTTTGTGTATTGGGGCTATTGTAATAAATAGAAATGAGGTAGGAGCAATTTGTGTGAGTAGGTGAAGCAGAAAAAAGGAGAGAGTGCTGAAAGAGATTGAGCAGGGTTAAATTATGCAAATAGGAAATTAGTGGAGGTTGTTTAGGAGTTGATTTGGGAAGTAGTCAGTGCAGTAAATGGTGAGGAAAGGTGAGTGAGTATCCCAAAGAGAGTTAATTATTACTAATGAGGAATGATAGAGGTAGGGAAGTGGCTTAGTGATGAGTAGGATAGTGACAGGATGAGAAAAAGGGGGGAGTGGTTAGTGAAGTATAAGTTTAGGACCACTGGGGTGGGTGGGAATTGGGGGTAGGGTAGGGGAGCGGAGAGAGCCCGCACGGTGAACAGAGTGGGAAGAGCCAAGACAAGGAGGAGAACCTGTAAAAAACAATCAGTGGAATGTTGACTATTAGAGGTAAGTTTAGGGGGAGGTAGATAAGGAGGTGATAGGTTAACTACTGGTCAGAGTAGGTAGGGTAGTTAAGTGGAGTGTAGTGAATATGGAAGGTTAAAGTGGGTCTACAATTAAATAAGTAGTGTAAAATGAAATCCTAAGTATGTCTAGTGTGAGTCAGTAGGAAAGATATAGAGGGGAAAAGGGTGCCATCTAGTGGGCAAAAGCTATACAGCAGCAGTGGTATAAGGAAGGTAAGGAGTAGAACTGGTAGTAAAGGAGAGGAATAGTGAAGCCAAGAAGGGGGAAGGGGAGGAGGTAAAGAGAAAAGGTGTAAGGCTGCTGGCTGTCCTGGCAGGGAAAGATAATAATTATATATACATTAGTTATTTAGACAAAGTAACATTAGTATATGGCAGATAGCATACTTTCTTGCTTCCTTGAGGGGATAAGTTCAGGGAGAGGTAAGCAGCAGCTGCAAGTTTTAAAATAGAGAGTCCATGTCATCAGGTAGGGCAGGTTCTTAATTCTAATGCAGGACAGGCTGTTTGCAAGGCTGGATAGACGAGGGAGAAAGAAGACAATGTAGAGAAGAAAAAATACTGTTAGTTGAGTCAGGTGAAACAGGTCCTAGTCAGAAAAAAACAGTGGAACAAACATGGACTGACATGCTTAGAATGCAACAGTTCAAATCAAGTGATAGTAAGCAAATATATACTTTAGCCAGCTCTATTAAATACTTAACAAAAGTACAAAATATATATGACAGTTAGAGGCCAGAGCAGTGCATTCTAGCAGTTTCTTTTTTTTTTTAAAAAACAACCCAAGTGATGTATTTGACAAGTTTCTTAGGACCACTGCTAAGTCGTACTAGCACCAGGAATGCATAAGAAGAAGTAAGGCACCTCAGATAAATGTTATAAACATGCAGATAATTCTGAAAGAGTTTCTTATACAAAGGGGGATGAGGTTTAAATGTAGGGCTGGGAGATAGTGTAACATTTTTTTGAATGGTAAGCATTACATAGGACTAATGAGTGAAGCTTTAGCAAGCCCACTATTTATAGCACAATGTAAGAGGGTTCAATAAAAGTAGACATAGAGCGTTAACAGGCTGTTGTAATTGCTAGGTCTACTTGGAGTTTAAAGTGATAGTACACTTTGTAGGGCAGTGTCCGACAAATTCCACGTGCACCATGCTTGTCCAGGTGTTCGCTTGCTGCGATGAGCAAGATGATAGCTAAAAAGTGTAAAACCCAAAGAAAGAAGGTTTAATAACTGTAGAGTTACTACGTAGTAATGCAGGATTGGGGGATGTTGCAATGCTTATTGAACGCTAAGCGTTAAATAAGACTAAATATTCATTGTAAGGCAGCGTGCAACAGGTCCATGTGGACCAAGCTTACCAAGTGGTCGCTTGCTGTGAAGAGCAAGACCAGGACACTTAGGGTAGCAAAAAGAGTCAATATGCGCTAAAGTTACTAAAGAAAACATACATTTTTTTTCTTTTTCCTCTTCTCTTTTGATCTATCTGTAGGCATTAAAGTGCAAAAAGAGAAGAAGAGATAGACAAGAGCATGCTTATGTTAATAGGCTATAATCTTGGGTTTTTGAGGTAGGGCATGGTGTGTAAAAGTACACAGATTATAATATATGTAAAGGTGATATGTTTTCTTTTTTGCATAGGTGAATAAGTGGAAACAAGTAAATATGAAAACAGTGAATACTATGAAAAGTTTTAATTATTCAGCTTGTCTTTCAGGTTGCATCAGAGGACTACATTTTTCTTTTTTCTCTTACATTTTCGTGAAGGCAAACCGATAATAGGCCAATAAAATAAAGAACACTGGTTTATACTGGGCTAAAAGTAAATGATTTCTGAAAGCATGCAAGTTATTTTCACATGGGGGAATAAAGATAAAGAACAGATACCAATTAGTGTAAGTAGAAGCACAGGCAACCAAATAAAGCTGGAAACAGCGAAAACTAATTAAGTGATTCACCTTTATATAATAAAAATTCAATGTAAAAGACAATAAAAACAAAATGACATGTAGGACCTGTTAAACTTTCTTTTTAAAATTGTTCTAATATATAAAACCTTTTTAAAATTTATTAAAAAACTATTTTTTAATTGGTGAGTTTCTTAAAAACCAATGTAAATAAAAAGTTTTTTAAAACTGTTGTGTTGTGTTGAATGTGTGAAATGCTGAATTGAATTTGAAAATAGGAGAGTAAAGAGTGGACAACAGTGCCATCTCTTGTTCTTAATTGAGAATAATTTAATGATGGATTCATTACATCTCACTTTAGAGCTCATAGTGTCCTTTGCTTTTTGTGTTCGTATAGATGTTCATAAATTCTCCTCTTCAATACTCTTTTCTTTTTTCCAACATAATAAGAGGTGCATCTTGAACAAAAAAATTTCTTTGTTAGAAATATAGGGACATTGTTTACAGTGTCCACAATGAAAAAAGTTCCATGTGAGATGTTACTGGAGTGTGTCCTCTCTAGATGGTTATAAAATGCTTTTTGTTTGATTCTAAGACTTTTGGTGCTCTTCCTTTATGTTTTGGATGTCAGAAAAGGAGATGAATTTTTTCCCACTCTGTTTTTGAATCATTTTATCTTGGAATTGAAAACATTGAATGAATTTACAAAGCGCTGATTGATAATCAGAATCAGCTGGGTGTTGCTCATGTTAGTGTTTTATTGACATTCATCTACATGATATGCTCACTTGTACCTTGTATTGTGTTGAAAAAACATCTTTAATAGGTTTGAATTTAGTCTGTTGTCTATGTTCCACCTCCTGAGAACTTTCTTTTTATGACTCAAAGTGGGTATCCTCTGGGAAGCCATTTAGCAAATACAATAAAGCAATTGAACTTCATCTAAAACGAGAACCCAGTATCGCTGGTGTAATGGCACAGGCAATAACATGCATCTTAGTATGGATAACCTTAATTTCAGGTTAATTAGCACCTGTGTTAGCAGCTGTCTATTTGTCAAAATGTTCCAATTAGGAAGGTTAAACAACTTAATTATTTGAAGATGTACATAGTTATATGTATTTGTATTACATAACAGGTTATGGGGGTGCTTTCTTGTTTTGTTTTTTGTTTGATTTTAACTAAAACAAAAAGTCTTATATAATGCTACAGAGGTTACCATGTTGATAAGAAAAAAAACTGTATAAAGGATTAGCCTGCCACACATTAATGAGTGCCTGTATCACAAAAGCTGGAAATAGACATTTAAAAAGCTGCCATATATATAATAGGTGGGAATAATGACTTTTTACCACAATGGTGGCACTTTCCATATTATCTTGGAATGTGAATGGTCTCACAGGGATAGACAAAAAGGAAATAATACTTAATTATATTAAGAAATGCAGAGTGCAAATAGCAATGCTACAGGAGACAGATTTGAAATGAAGTGAGCATGAGAATCTGATAAAGAAAGGATTTCAGGATGGATATTCTGCAGAATATCAGGGACAAAGGAAAACAGGAGTACTTATATTCATTTATAGAATAGGAAAAAAGATAACAATAGCAGATTTGTTGTAGTAAGAGAGCACTTCCCAGGGATGATGATTATGCTGTCATGTATTTATATTCCACCTAAAACTGCTATTATGGAGCTTAAAAGAATTTTGGGAGAAATAATCATAATCAGCTTTCAGCAGGGGGTATTACTTATAAATGGGAACTGGAATTTTATTTGCAACAATGAGGATGTATCTGGGGGCCTAGAAGGGAAAATATAACAAAAGGGGGGATTTCTGAAGACATTTGTGAAAATATTTGGTGCACAAATATAAATTCAGTAGTAGGAACTCAAAGAGAATTTACATATTATTCCCCAAGATATAATAACTGGGCTAGACTAGACAGCAATTATATTTTAACAGGAACATGTGCATTAAATTGAGAACTTTAATACACAGTCAGTAACAATTTCAGAACATGCACCAATAAATACTAAAATAAAGATGCTGGTTAGTGAAGTAAAGATGGGTTACTGGTGCTTCTTCATCTATTTGTTAAAAAGACAGGAATTTAAGGAATGAGTAGTAGAAATTAGCCTGGAGTTATTAGGAAACATAAAAAGTACTTCAGAAATTATAGTTATTGATTGGGATAAAATGAAAGTGGATTTTAAAAATAGGGTTGAAATAAAAGAAAAAGAGAGCTGGTTAAGAAGTAATAAGAATTAATTAGAGGGGCTGATAAAGTTTAAAGTTTTACAAAATAAGGGGAATCTCACAGAACAAGAAGAGGCCCAACTGCATAGTGCTAATGAGAAAATAATGGAGTACCTGAATAATATACATGAGTTTAGAAAGATTGCTGTTAAGCAACTGTTTTTTTGATAATAACTCCATAGCACAAAAACATTTGGTAGGATGACTTTGGCAACCAAAAGTAGAAAGGGTCATTGCCAACCTTAGGGAGCCTATAACAAGAAAAATAATCAGAGATCCTGCAGAGGTATTAGAGATATTTTGGAAATTTTATGTACATTTGTATAAGGCAGAGAAGTGGGGAAATCAAGAAGGAGTACAAATGGAAATATTTATGGAAGACTTAAATATGCCAAGGTTAGCGGTAGATGAGGGCTAACAGTTAAGATAGGAGATGAGATAAAAATGGTAATAAATAATCAATGTGCTGGAAAGACTCCAGGAACAGATGGTATTCCTGTGTAAGTTTGGATGTTAGGAGGGAAAAATGTGATAATTATCTGAAAGGTTTAGTTTAAGAATATTTTAAAAGGAGGGAAGGCACCAACATCCTGGAAAAAGCAGGTCTATATCACCAAATCAAAAAGACTGGTAATCGAATGGCATTTACAGCCCCCCACACCCCCTGCTAATTTTATATTTATATTTATATATATATATATATATATATATATATATATATATATATATATGTGTGTGTATACTAAATCTGAGATTGCACTATAGTGAAGAAAGGGCAACTTTTCCAATCTTCACTGTACAGCAATCTCACAATAAACACCTCGATGAACAGCAGGTCGATGTGAAATGCCATTCGATTACCGGTCTTTTCGATTTGGTGATATAGACCCGAAAAAGCTGTGGTGTCTGTAATACGTAAAGAAAGCAAATACCCACCTGATCCAGCTTCATACAGACCCATCTTAATTCTAAACCATGAGCATAAAGTAAGTCTATAATGGCTAAAAGAATGGCAAATGTGATGCCACAATTGATAGATATGGGCCAATGTGGTTTTGTGAAGGAGAGACAACAATTTGACAACATTAAAAGAGCAATGATGAGCCAGAGGGAAGAAAAACATAATAAAATACTGCTGTTATTGGTGACTCTTGATGCAGAGAATGCATTCAACAGAGTAAGCTGGGATTTTGTTGAGTAAGGCAATGGAACCATTTACATTTCCTGATACACTAATAATGTTATTAGAAGTATATATGGGGGATTGAAGTTAAAATTTGAAGTGGGAGGGTTCCTCTCTAAATTTTTTTTTCTGAACAGGGGAAGCAGGCAGGG